>NC_083347.1:72593495-72595831 GCF_019175385.1 Lycium barbarum | reverse complement strand
TAAGAGAGCTCGGATCGAATCGGTATATCAATACCGATTCGATCCGAGCTCTTGGAATTGGAATAAATTCGGCAGCGGATCGCGAAATCTTGGTGATCTTCTCTATCTAATGAATGTGGAGTCCGCTTTAAAATCGTCCACCTTGCACCCACCCCCCGAGTATATGCTTCAACAGGAATCACACAAGGGTAGATTAGAAACCTCTGGTAAAATGCCCGCCCGTAACCCAGCAGATAAAGTACATTACATAGTCCAGGGATTGGCGACTTACCCATTCAGTGAATTTGGCACTGGACGTTCCCAAAATGGGGCCTATCGGGTAAATTCAATATAATAGACACCTGTTGGCATTCCAGCCTTCCTTCTCCTTTCAGGGCCTATCCGAAAGAGAATCCAGTACTTCTTGGTCGTGAATATCTGAACTGGTTGTTTGCTGTTCAAGAATTATTGTTTAGGCAGTTCATACCATCCATACATAGTGTTTTGATCTAAGATTTCAATAATTCTGTGTTTCAGCAGTAACATATTCTTCCATGGAGCTAAGGTCCAAAATATGGAAGAAACAAGCGTTTCCACGACTCTACCACCCATTCAATTCTGTTCCACTTAATCCCTCTTTCATGGCCACATATCTTTCCGGCTAAGGAATGGGAAATCTTTCTCCTGTTACATGAATCCAATTTTCATTTCATCCGGGAAAAGCCATTTTTTCTCAACAATGTTTTTGTCATTTGATCCAATAGCGTTCCGTTAGATAGGAACAGATTTGATAAATACTGATAACTCTCGGATAGAGTATTAGAACGGAAAGATCCATTAGATAATGAACTATTGGTTCTAAGCCATCTCTGACGATTAATCAACAATTTGAAGTGCTTTTCTTGCGTATTCTTGATAAACCAGCGTTTATATATAGATGTAGGAGGATCTGTTTGGGAAGTAAGAAGCCCCTTTGACATCTCTTCATCTGCAAATAATTCTCGATGTGAAAACACAGAGCCAGGGGGATGATCTTTAAATAGGAAAAAGAGTGGATCTGCAGGGTCCTAAATGAATTGGCTTATTCAAAAAAGGCCTTGTTCTTTGGAAGATCTATGGCGTGTCTAGTACTGCATGGTTCCACTCTGCAAGAACCCCAAATCATTCTCTTGAAGCGCATCCTCTTCCTCATAAATGATCTGCTTGCCCCGAAATGACCTGGACCAATAGGGAAATCCCAATTCATTGGGCTTTTCGATACAATCAAATAGAAAGCCCCAAGGGCGCCATATTCTAGAAGCCCAAACTATGTGATTGAATAAATCCTCCTGCGGGTCAAGGGCTCCTTCTCCCTCCCCTTCTTCAAACTCCGATTCATATTTTTCATAGAGAAATCTCTGATCAAGGATAGAACAAGAGCCCTTTTGCATCATATCTAAGGGATTTCTCGGTTCGGGCCGAAGAAGCAATGGCACTCGATCATTATCAAACTGACTACAATCTTTTTCTGTCCGTGAAGATCCCACCAGAGCGCCTTCTACTTCTAATAGGCCATGAACTAGATCAGAATCATTCTCAACGAGTCCATAAGAAGTGATCCCATTTTTTTCATCACGTCCGGATAAAGACCAAAGATCTTGAGCGACCGATCCGGCAGAACAACTCAAAAGATAAAGAAGTATCGTTAATCTCTTCATGCTCGTTCCAAGCTCGAAGTACCATTTGTACAAATAAGAATCCCCTTCGTTACATGATTTCTTCTTCATATAGATAGATATAGGATCTATGGGGCAATTACTTAGAAGTACATTTTGTGCTACAGCCCTTCCTATCTGATAGAAAAAAATCCCATGATCCTGAACCGATCTTACCTGGGATCGCAAATCCCAAGTTTGTCTATGAAGAGCGGATCTAATTGTATTAGTGTCTATAATTGATTTCTTCTATGTAATACTAATCGATAGGACCCCATTGGTAAGTGTTACAAGATCTCGTGCATTGGAACCCATGGTTATGGACCCAAATCCGTTAGTATGGAACATTTTCTTTTCCAAGTGAAATCCCCTAGTATATGAAAGAGTGAAAAAGTTCTTTCGTTGTTGTGGAATAAGAAGCCTTCGTATCTTAATGCACGTATTTAATTTATTCAGAGCTATTAGAGCAGGATCCACTTTTTGGGGAATATGAGTCGAAGCAATAACAAGAATATTTCTAGTAGAACATCTTTCACAATTCCTGGAGAGATGGTTCACTAATAGACCGAGGGATAAGTCATTCGACTCATTCACATCCAGATCATGAATGTTTGGAATCCATATTATGCAAGGAGACATTGCTTTTGCTAATTCGAATTGAAG
>NC_083347.1:72568495-72588495 GCF_019175385.1 Lycium barbarum | reverse complement strand
TGTTATGGCTTTGTGAAGTAGATGGAAGAATAATGGGTTAAGCTAACATGAAGAATTTGTTGTTAAGTTGTTGTCGGAAAGTATGTCGTTTTAGTATGATCTTACGAAATTAAGAAAATGAAGTGGTTAAGGCGCAATTGTAATTAATGTTGATGAACTTGGAAGACGGAAATGTGTTATGAACTTGTATGTTAAAGATTAGGAGAATTGGATAAGTTATGGCTTTGATGGAAAGTTTGCATGTTTTGTATGTCTTGTGTATATCTCGTGCATATGTTGTAGAAATGTATGATATGCTTCCGAATGGTATTGTTATGACCTTGGTTAGTAATGAATAAAAGTATGTTGGTATTGATTCGGAAGTGTGAAGTCGAAATGAGAATTATTGCATTATGTCGTAAAATAGACTAATTGCGTATATTGTGAATTATGATAATTGTTGATGTTGTTGTTGGGTTGTTGTTGATTATTTTGGCCGAGTTTGAATCTCGGGGATGCTATATGTTTAGGAGAGATGCTGCCCAAATTTTTATAGACAAGTGTTGGCTAAGATTGAAATTTTTAAGTCTCATGAATAGTAATGGGTAAAAGTGACCATTTGCAGTTTTTGGACGAAACGGGAATTGAGATTGAACGAGCGTAAAGCATAACGAAGGTATGTAAAGCCTACCCCTTCATTCTTAGGCATGTTCTGAACATAATAGGCTCGGCCGCTAGCCTTAGATACGACTCCGTTCCTCGGAATTCGAGATGGAAATCCTCCCCAATTCCTTCAGTGAGATTGAATCATTTTCCTTATACTTGTCTTCAAAGTGAGCTTTAAGTATGCAACCTTCCTAAACGAAGTCGGAATACTTCCAAATGATTATGGACGACCTCATAAGGTCTACTATCTGTAATTTACGTACGTCTCCTCGGGTTGGTCCGAGGTGGGCCCTCAAGGCCCGATACTTTCTGTATAACTTTAACTACTTTGTTTCTGTCCGACTTTCTCAGACAACATCTGGACTATTATTATGATCATGACATGACTACTTTCTATATAAATTTTACAAAATGGCTTTGACATCTGAAAATCTGATTCTGGTAATAATCCGTCGTGCCTTCCCAAGCAGGATATAGGCGCATATTATGAACACTATCCGAATACCCTGATTTGACTCGCCATTTGGACTACTTCAGTTTGATTGAGTCGGTATAACGATCTGTATGTATGTGGATTCTCCTTAATCTGTTCGTGGATGTCTCAATGCTTCCTTTCACCGGATCCCGGGCCGGTTTATATCGTGCGGATGGGCCGCCGAGTCCCTTGTCGGGGGCCGGGTCCCATGTATGAATTTCGAAGTATGATGTGTTCGGTTCCGGGGTACTGTGGTACATGTCGTTCCCGGTTACCGTGTATATGTTACGAAGTATGATGTGTCTGGTTTCCCGGCTTGTGATCTGTCCCCGGGGTTACCGTGGTTATGACATGATGTGTTATGTGACGGAGATGTTCGAAGATATGAAATCTTCTGAAATATGATATGTTGTGGCGCCAAAGGCAGGAGTGGCGACCACGTTCTTGTGCCCTATTATGATTCTGTCAGTCTGATTGGATTCTGATTCTGTCTGTCCGTATGGATTATGATTTTATCCGTCCGTCTGGACTATGATTCTGTCCGGTATCCTTCCGTCTGTCTGTCTGAACTACGACTCTGTCCGGTATATCTCTGTCTGTTCGTTGGATTACGATTCCGTTTGCTATACTTCTGTGCTTCTGATTCAGACTATGATTATGTTTGTTATGTTTCCGCTTTACATGCTCAGTACATATTTCATACTGACCCCCGGTTCTTCGGGGGCTGCGTTACATGCCCGCAGGTACGGACGCACCTGGAGACACGCCGCCAGTCTAGGGCTCAGATTCTGCTATTTTGGAGAGCTCCTTTGATCCGGAGCGTGTACTTTTGGTATATATCTTCTGACATCTGTACATTCTGTACGTATGGTAATTCTGGGTACGGCGGGGCCCTGTCCCGTCATATGATTCTGTATGTCTGTTTAGAGGTCTGTGGACATGTTTGTGGGTTAGGGTCTTTCTGTACGGATGTGTGTATATGTTGTGTTTGGGGCGATCCCATTCGCCGTGGCGGCCGGTCCGTATATGATTATATGTTGCTTTGTTGGCCGGTGTGGCCTTTGTTGGTATTTTCTGTGCGCAGGGTTATTTTGGATAGTCTGTAAAACAAAGGAAACTCTGCCAAAAATTTTCTGGAAATTATCTAAATTTGAAATATAGCCTTGACAGCTTCTGCTTTATACTTGAATGCGTTTGATAACCTTTGAGATAGCATTGGATAGATGTGTTTGGGTGCCCAGATCGGGTACTAGTCACGGCCTACGGGGTTGGGTCGTGACAGAAGTGGTATCAGAGCGGTTAGTCCTCGGTATGTCTACAGGCCGTGTCTAGTAGAGTCTTGTTTATCGGTGTGTTGTGCACCACATCTATAAACAGGAGGCTACAGGGCATCTAGGATGTTACCTCTCTTTGAATCTTAGATCGTGAGATAGAACTGTATTAGTAGGATGATCCCCTCCTGACGATTTGTTATGTTTTCAGCGATGCCTCCAAAGAAGGCAACAGCCGCCCAGAAGGGCAAGTCTACAGCGGCAGGTGAGACCAGCCGAGCTCAGGTGACTACTAGGGCTCGTGCCCAGATTGAGCCAAATGTTGTGCCTTCGGTGGCTAGTTCTGCTACGCCACCAGTATCGGAGGGACTTGGAGCAGCCACAGCTGCAGCACAGGGGGCGGCTCCACCGCCAGCTCCAGCAGTACTAGTACCTGTACCTCCAGCCCCCCAGTCAGGGGCGGAGGACAGGGCCATGCGAGATGCGGTTCAGTTATTGACCACACTGATGACAGAGCAGGTTCGCAGACATGGGTTTGGGGGTGGTCGTGCGGACAGATACGAAAGCTCCAGGGCTCGTGAGTTCTTGATATGTAATCCTCCAGAATTCTCCTGAACAAAACCCGAAGAGGACCCCCAAGAGTTTATCAGAAAGATGGAGAGCACGATACGGTTGATTAAGGCTTCGCCGACTGAGTCCGTCGAGTTGGCCTCGTACCGGTTGTATGAGGTAGCGGCAAACTGGTATGAGTCCTGGCAGCTATCCAGGGGTGACGATGCTCCCCCAGCAGTATGGGCCGAGTTTACTAAGGCCTTTCTTGATCATTTTCTACCTCCAGAGCTGCGGAGAGCTAGGGTTGACCGATTCTTGCACCTGAAGCAGAACGGTAGGAGTGTTCGAGAGTATAGCCTAGAGTTCGACTCACTGGCTAGGTATGCACCCGCTATAGCAGCCGAGATGGCCGATAGGGTGCACCGGTATGTGATGGGGCTAGAACCTTATTTGATCGATGGTTTCTTGGCGATGGCTTCTCAGCCAGGGATGCATGTTGCCCGGGTGCAGGCATACGCCCAGGGCATGGAGGACCGGCGTAGGGAATGTTGGCCTGATAGGGGCCATGACGGGAGCTGGCCTAAGAGAGCCAGATCGGCCGGGTACTCAGGGGGATTTTAGAGTGAGTTTTCTCAGCGGCAGGGTAACAGGTATTCGTCCCAGCCAGCACACAGTACGCCCCCACAGTCCTCGGGACAGAACTCCATGGCTTCGAGTTCGCAAGTAAATAGGAGTTTCAGTCAGATAGGGCCATCCATACCTCGGTGCCCTTATTGCAGGAGGCGTCACCCTGGTGAGTGTTATCGTGCCACTGGTGCCTGCTTTTCTTGTGGCCAACAAGGCCATACGATGAGAGAGTGTCCGTATAGGGGTGGTCCAGGTGGTTCAGCCCAGCTTACCGGGTCAGTTGCTGGCTCGTCTTCTCCTTCGGCAGCCATACGCCCCACAGGGCGAGGAGCACCAGCACCAGCGCCAGCACCAGCGAGTTGTGGCCGAGGTCGAGGTGCAGCTTCTGGTTACAGCGGTCCTTCGAACCGCGTATTTGCTTTGACCGGCCGGCAGGACCCAGGAGCGTCTTCAAGTGCACACCCAGGTATGTTAGTGATCTTTTCTTGAGGGATATGTGTATGGATGGGTATATACTCTATTACATTATGTGACTTTCTTTTCTGGGCATTAGTAAGAGTAAGGTAATTTTCAACCTAATAGATACTAAGGATTCGAAAGGGCGATATAATGATTGTATGGTTTAGCCCGGGGTGGGACCCACTATGAGAATTTTCCGAAAACTTACTAAGATCCCGATCTGCCCTAAATTACGTGACGAAGGTCGTGCGGGGCAGTCGACGAAATTATACTGGCCTTAATGGGTCCAAACGCATGAAAATTTCGAGGTTAAGCGTGCTAAGGCTAGGGCAATTCTGGGATGGGTGACCCCCCTGGGAAGGATACTAAAATTTTTACAAGTGCAAGTATAAGATGAAAATGGAAATGTGGGGTAACCTAAAGGAAAAGAGGATGTGTGGAATAGCTAGCGCCCTTACAAAAGTCGCGCGGACTGAGGCGCACCAAATGGGCGAAAAGAAGAAGCGCAATACCGCTCGGGAAATTTTCGTAAATCACTAGAGCCTTAATAGGAGTGGTCTGGTCCTAATCAAAACTCTGTTTGCTGTACTTCTGCACCTCTGATTCTGATGAGGCTCTGTCTATTACGCCTCTGTACGTCTGACTTTGATCACGAATCTGCCTGATACATTTCTGTCCGTCTGACTCTGAACACGGATCTGTCTGACATACTCCCATACGTCTGATTCTGACTACGAATCTGTCCGCCATAGTTCAGTACATCTTACTCTGATTATGAATTTGTCCGATATGCTTCCGTACGTCTGGCTCTAGTTATGAATTTTTTTGATATGACGTAGGAATACGATAACGTTGTAAGCATCCGAGGAATGTGACAAGAGGTGATATTAAGTATAATGTTTGAAAAGCTTTGAAGGAAAGGAAGAAGGGACACAACGTCTGTGAAAGAGCGAAAAGCATTCATCCGTTACTAGAATACAGTTCATGGCCCAATGACTGTGTGGGATATGAGAGAATACGTTATGAAAGCATATGAGTCAGTAATGTGAAGAATTACTCCATCATTTTGATAGAGAATCCATATCGGAAAGTCAACAAAGGACGATTATAAAAAGAACCCTCCCGAAGTAGTAAGACGCCCCATGAGGTCAATTTAACATTCGAGGACGAATGTTTTAAAGGGGGGGAGGATGTTACATCCGACATTTTTGCATATTCGGAAAATGCGAAATAATTTTGATTCATATGGAATGAGGCCAAATTTGGACCTTGCTTAGTATGAATGTGTTGACTATGAAATTATTGGTGTGAAATATGGAAGGAGGCCAAGGGGCAAAGTTGGAATTTTGGAAATTTATTTCGGAAATTACAAAACGAGATTTTAATGAATTGGGCTCAAAATAAAATAAGAAAATTGGAGCCCAAATTTAGGGGGTGGCCGGCCATACCATGGCCCAAGCCCATGTTTTAATTAAATTGGCATGTGCCAATTAATTATAAAAGGATCCTTAGCCCTAGAAGTTTCAAGAAAACAAAGGAAAAATCAAGAAGAAAAAAGAAGAGGAATTCGGCTCCAAGGAAAGAAAGAAGAGGAAAGAAAAAAAAATTTAGCCTTCAATATCAATCCAAAAATCTTGTTTTTCTTGAATGAGTAACAAGCTCAAGACGCTCTTCAACGTGGTATAATTAGTTTGGCGAAAGAACCACGTTTGCGGAAAGTTGGAAATTGAATGAAAGGTATGAATTCTATGTCTCATGCTATGGAATAAGTATATATGTTCTGATGATTAGAATTAGATGAGAATTGTGGAGTTGTGATGTGCAAGTGCAAGCCGTGTGGTGTGTGTTGTGTTGTGGCCGTGTGTGTATGTAAATATATAAGTGTGATGAGTTAAATTTTTATGTTGCATTCTAGTTGTGGATATGGTGGAATTTGTATTAGAAATGAAAGTTGAATGAATTAGTGGAAGTTGGAAATTATAGTGTGTGGCCGTGTGGTGTATGTTAATGATGGAAGGTGAATTAAATTTTGTTAGTATGTTAATTGTGTTGTTATGGCTTTGTGAAGTAGATGGAAGAATAATGGGTTAAGCTAACATGAAGAATTTGTTGTTAAGTTGTTGTCGGAAAGTATGTCGTTTTAGTATGATCTTATGAAATTAAGAAAATGAAGTGGTTAAGGCGCAATTGTAATTAATGTTGATGAACTTGGAAGACGGAAATGTGTTATGAACTTGTATGTTAAAGATTAGGAGAATTGGATAAGTTATGGCTTTGATGGAAAGTTTGCATGTTTTGTATGTCTTGTGTATATCTCGTGCATATGTTGTAGAAATGTATGATATGCTTCCGAATGGTATTGTTATGACCTTGATTAGTAATGAATAAAAGTATGTTGGTATTGATTCGGAAGTGTGAAGTCGAAATGAGAATTATTGCATTATGTCGTAAAATAGACTAATTGCGTATATTGTGAATTATGATAATTGTTGATGTTGTTGATGTTGTTGTTGGGTTGTTGTTGATTATTTTGGCCGAGTTTGAATCTCGAGGATGCTATATGTTTAGGAGAGATGCTGCCCAAATTTTTATAGACAAGTGTTGGCTAAGATTGAAATTTGTAAGTCTCATGAATAGTAATGGGTAAAAGTGACCATTTGCAGTTTTTGGACGAAACGGGAATTGAGATTGAACGAGCGTAAAGCATAACGAAGGTATGTAAAGCCTACCCCTTCATTCTTAGGCATGTTCTGAACATAATAGGCTCGGTCGCGAGCCTTAGATACGACTCCGTTCCTCGGAATTCGAGATGGAAATCCGCCCCAATTCCTTCAGTGAGATTGAATCATTTTCCTTATACTTGTCTTCAAAGTGAGCTTTAAGTATGCAACCTTCCTATACGAAGTCGGAATACTTCCAAATGATTATGGACGACCTCATAAGGTCTACTATCTGTAATTTACGTACGTCTCCTCGGGTTGGTCCGAGGTGGGCCCTCAAGGCCCGATACTTTCTGTATAACTTTAACTACTTTGTTTCTGTCCAACTTTCTCAGACAACATCTGGACTATTATTCTGATCATGATATGACTAATTTTTATATAAATTTTACAAAATGGCTTTGACATCTCAAAATCTGATTCTGGTAATAATCCGTCGTGCCTTCCCAAGCAGGATATAGGCGCATATTATGAACGCTATCCGAATACCCTGATTTGACTCGCCATTTGGCCTACTTCAGTTTTATTGAGTCGGTATAACGATCTGTATGTATGTGAATTCTCCTTAATCTGTTCGTGGATGTCTCAATGCTTCCTTTCACCGGATCCCGGGCCGGTTTATATCGTGCGGATGGGCCGCCGAGTCCCTTGTCGGGGGCCGGGTCCCATGTATGAATTCCGAAGTATGATGTGTTCGGTTCCGGGGTACTGTGGTACATGTCGTTCTCGGTTACCATGTATATGTTACGAAGTATGATGTGTCAGGTTTCCCGGCGTGTGATCTGTCCCCGGGGTTACCGTGGTTATGATATGATGTGTTATGTGACGGAGATGTTCGAAGATATGAAATCTTCTGAAATATGATATGTTGTGGCGCCAAAGGCAGGAGTGGCGACCACGTTCTTGTGCCCTATTATGATTCTGTCTGTCTGATTGGATTCTGATTCTGTCTGTCCGTATGGATTATGATTTTATCCGTCCGTCTGGACAATGATTCTGTCCGGTATCTTTCCGTCTGTCTGTCTGAACTACTACTCTGTCCGGTATATCTCTGTCTGTTCGTTGGATTACGATTCCGCTTGCTATACTTCTATGCTTCTGATTCAGACTATGATTATGTTTGTTATGTTTCCGCTTTACATACTCAGTACATATTTCGTACTGACCCCCGGTTCTTCGGGGGCTGCGTTACATGCCCGCAGGTACGGACGCACCTGGAGACATGCCGCCAGTCTAGGGCTCAGATTCTGCTATTTTGGAGAGCTCCTTTGATCCGGAGCGTGTACTTTTGGTATATATCTTCTGACATCTGTACATTCTGTACGTATGGTAATTCTGGGTACGGCGGGGCCCTGTCCCATCATATGATTCTGTATGTCTGTTTAGAGGTCTGTGGACATGTTTGTGGGTTAGGGTCTTTCTGTACGGATGTGTGTATACGTTGTGTTTGGGGCGATCCCATTCGCCGCAGCGGCCGGTCCGCATATGATTATATGTTGCTTTGTTGGCCGGTGTGGCCTTTGTTGGTATTTTCTGTGCGCAGGGTTATTTTGGATAGTCTGTAAAACAAAGGAAACTCTGCCAAAATTTTTCTGGAAATTATCTAAATTTGAAATATAGCCTTGACAGCTTCTGCTTTATACTTGAATGCGTTTGATAACCTTTGAGATAGCATTGGATAGATGTGTTTGGGTGCCCAGATCGGGTACTAGTCACGGCCTACGGGGTTGGGTCGTGACAGTTTGGGACCGTATAACTAGCCCAGCAAGGCAAGAGTTTCTGGACCAAATGTATGACCAAACATACGGCCAGTCCAATTTATACGGACCGTATATTGGTCCGTATATTTGATCGGGATAGATTTTGGCTCAATAAATGAAAAGGCCAAGTTATATTTCATTTCATTTCCCTTGACACCCCTTCTCTCTAAAACATCTCTCTACATATATTCCACAAGACTTCAAGGATATTTAGAGATCAACAACACAAACCAAGTGAATCAAGTGTAAGGAAACCCATTAAGACCATTCAAGTCAAGAAATCTCATTGAAGGAAAACTAGGGTTTTTGCTCAAGTGGAGTATTATCAACCAAGGCTTGTTCCTACAAAATCTAAGGTAAGATTCATGACATTTATATGTTGTATAAGGTATTTGAGAGTTAAAATTCTTGGGCATTGGGTGAGTATAGGAAAATGGGTCATGAATGATGAATAGTGATGTTTTGAGAAATAGTTTGAATTGAATCATGATTGTTGTTGTGTTGTGATATGAATGTGTTATAAATGATGTTAAGATCATGAAAATGAGAATTTTACATGAATGAACGATGTCGGGTAATATGACCATGAATATGGGTGAATTAGGAGCGAATTGAGAAATCTAGATAATGTGGTTAATGTAAATGATTAATGGCCATTGTTATGGTATTGTGAATGTATTGTTGACGTTTTGGAGTTGAATTACGATATGGAGGAATGTTGTATAAATAAAGGAGATGCTGTCCAATTTTCTTTAGCTTTAGCCATGTGTGCTAGCTGTCGATTCTAACGATAGTATGACCTTTAATGAAGGTATAAACGCAAGCGTTGAAAGAGAACATGCAAGTGATATATAGTCGAACGAAAAGGTATGTAAGGCTAACCCTTCCTTCATAAGGCATGGTTCTTTGGCCTAACGGCTAAATCTTCTATGAGTCTATGATTTCTTCAAATGATTGACCTTCCAAGCTAGTAAGCTCACGATGCTTGATGTGCTACGATAGTACTAAGTTCCTCGTATGACGAGTAGGCCTATAAGATAGATGTAATGATAATGACGATGACATTGATAATGATAGTAACGATGATGAGGATAATATGATGCTAAAGATGCCAATGACCTATTATATGTATGTGTGCCTATGAAGGGTTATAATAAGATCCCGAGCTTATGATGTCGGGCAGAATATATGTATATGAATATGTATAGAGTATGTATATGATTACATAACACGCGCACACCTCTGCAGATGGTACGGATAACCCTGATGCCTTGGTAGGGCCAGGTATGTATGACCTTAAGCCTTGGTCGGCCAAGTATGTATGAAACACCGAACCTTCATGGTCGGGCACGCTATGTGTATATATATATATATGTATATGCTAAGTATATGACATCAATATGAGTACGAATATGTTATGAATATGAATATGAATGGGAACAAGAATATGAATGCGAAAATGAATGTGGAGGTAACTAAGTACGGACATGGGTATATGTACACGGATACGCAATAGAAATGGAATGTCCTTGTGGAAAGCAAGTAAATTCTATGAAGACGATATTATTATCTCCCATGCTATGCTATCTCATATGTTGACTACTATGCTTCTATATTGTTGTTGATCATGCTTTACATACTCAGTACATTCTTCATACTGACGTCCTTTCGTTTGTGGACGCTGCGTCATGCCCGCAGGTGCACAGGGAGACAGGCTTGATCCATAGCTACTTTCTCAATGATTACATAGCAGAGCTCCATTTCATTCGGAGCCATAGCTTTTGGGTACTTATTCTTTTGTGTACATATTTATGGGCATAGCGGGGTCCTGTCCCGCTCATGTGATATGTTATACCCTTCTTAGAGGCTCGTAGACATGTGTATGTGGTTAGATGTGTTTGGCCTTGTCGGCCTATATTTTGTATATCATTTTGTTGGCCTCGTCGGCCCATGTACATTGATGTGGCATAGATGCCGATGATGATATAAGAAATGTTGCCATCCAATGGGACTAGTATGATGGATGACTTGAATGCATGATTTGATTTATGGCTCACCTAGATGTTATGTGAAAGTATGTCAAGGGGGTGCCCGGGTGGGATAGCACCGGGTGCTCGTCGCGGCCCCCTAGTCGGGTCGTGTCAAAAGTGGTATCAGAGCAGTTTAGTCCTAGGGTGTGTCTACGAGCCGTGTCTAGTAGAGTCTTGGTTATGGGTGTGTTGCGCGGAACACTTATAAACAAGAAGCTGCGGACATTTTAGGAAAAAATAACCTTCTTTCTTCATAAGAATCATGCGATAGATCTATGATGTAAGAAATTCTTGTTCCTTAATCGTGTGTTGTGTATTTCAGAAATGCCTATAAAGAGAAAAGCTACAGTAGCCCAAAAGGGAAAGACGGTGGCAGAAAAGCGGGCTGAAAGAGCACCGCCACCGGTAGTAGAGGAAAGTGAGTCCCAGAGTGCGGCTCAATCTCAGTCCTCCCAGACAGTGCCTATTACTGAGGAGCGTGAGGGAGCCTCAGCCCCGGCTCCAGCTCCTCCACCGGATGCTTCAGGCCAAGATGTAAAAAAGGCCATACATTTGCTTACTCAGTTGGTTGCGGCCCAGACTCAGAGGCAAAGTTCAGGGTAAGGTGATAGGGCTGTTAGTGCAAGGGCCCGTGACTTCATTACTTTGAACCCTCCGGAATTCTTTGGATCAAAGCCGGAGGAGGACCCTTAGGATTTTATTGATGGTATGTTAAGGACGCTTCGATTGATACATGCTTCAAACACCGAGTCGGTGGAGGTAACGTCGTATAGATTGAGAGATATCTCGATCCAGTGGTATACAGTTTAGATGGCTTCACGGGGAGCCAATGCACCTCCCCCAGTATGGCAAGAGTTCATTGATGCTTTTCTCCGACATTACATGCCTCCAGAAGTTCGGCGAGCTAGAGCCGATATGTTTTTAAATTTGAGGCAAGGTAGCATGAGTGCTCTAGAGTATAGTCTCTGCTTTAACTCCTTGGCTAGGTATGCTTCAGCCATGGTAGCGAATATGGGTGATGGGGTACACTGATTTGTGAAAGGCCTAGGGCCACATTTGATGGATAGATACTTGACTGCGTCCCTTCAGGACGGCATGGATATTGCACGCATTCAGGCCCACGCTCAGAACTTAGAAGAGAGTTTGCACCAGCAAAGAAGTGAACGTGAGCAAGATAGAGGACATAGCAAGAGGGCCAGATCTTCAGGTCCGATGAGTGAGTTTAGAGGTGGGCACAGGTAGCAGTTTCCCAGACATGCAGGCTATTCTATGACCAGTGCACCTCCACGGTTTTCAAGCCAGAGATTTGATAGATCTGCTCGTGCAGGACCTAGTCAGAGTTATTCGGGGTCTCAGCTTAGAGATGATTCGGGTCAGGCAAGGCCACCCGCACCACGATGTTCCCAGTGTGGGAAGTTGCATTGGGGTCAATGCTGATTGGGTTCAGATGTTTGCTATTCATGTCGTCGACAAGGCCATGTCATGCGTGATTGCCCCTCAGTTCATGGTAGAGGTAGGGCCCAGCCGTCAGGGTCGGTAGCCGGGTCTTCAGCATCTGCACGCCCTATGGGGCCAGGTTCACATGCGCCAGTTATCCATGGTAGAGGCAGAGGGAGAGCTCCCACTTCTAGCGGTCCTCAGCACCGTATTTATGCTTTGGCTGGACGCCAAGATCTTGAGTCTTCTCCCGACGTGGTCACAGGTATATTATCGGTATTCTCTCATGATGTATATGCTTTGATTGATCCGAGCTCCACATTGTCCTATGTTACTCCATATATAGCGGGTCGATTTAAAGTCAAGCCAGAGTCGATCAAACCTTTTGAGGTGTCTACACCCGTGGGTGAATCGGTAATAGCTAGCCGAGTATATAGAGATTGTGCAGCTGTGATATGTGACCGTCGTACTATAGTTGACTTGCATGAACTAAAGATGGTAGATTTTGATGTCATTATGGGCATGGATTGGTTGGCTTCTTGTTATGCCAATGTTGATTGTAGAATGAAGGTGGTTCGTTTCCAGTTTTCGGGAGAACCAGTTTTAGAGTGGAAAGGGAATACGGCATCACCAAAAGGTAGGTTCATTTCCTATCTAAAGGCAAGGAAGATGATCACAAAAGGATGTATTTATGATCTAGTGTGAGTTCAAGATATAGAAGCTGAATCGCCAACCCTTCAGTCAGTTCCCGTAGTAAATGAATTTCCAGATGTGTTCCCGGAAGGGCTTCCAGGCCTTCCTCCCGAGCGAGAGATTGATTTTTCGATTGATGTGCTGCCGGGCACTAAGCCTATATCTATTCCTCCTTATAGGATGGCACCTGCAGAATTGAAAGAGTTAACGAAGCAATTGAAAGACTTGCTTGATAAAGGCTTTATTAGGCCTAGTTCATCCCTGTGGGGAGCACCCGTATTGTTTGTCCGAAAGAAAAATGGTTCTTTGAGAATGTGCATTGATTATCGGCAGTTGAATAAAGTGACGATTAAGAACAAATATCCTCTTCCAAGGATTGATGATTTATTTGATCAATTGCAAGGTGCCAAGTGGTTTTCAAAGATCGATTTGAGGTCCGGGTATCACCAAGTAAGAGTTAGGGAGAAAGATATCCCTAAGACAGACTTCAGAACAAGATATGATCATTTTGAGTTCCGGGTAATGTCATTCGGGCTAACTAATGCACCGGCGGTGTTTATGGATTTGATGAACAATGTGTTCAGGCCCTTTCTGGATTTGTTCATGATTGTATTCATCGACGATATCTTGGTGTATTCTAGATCCGAGGCAGAGCATGCAGATCATTTGCGTATTGTCCTTGGAGTTCTTCGAACTCGAGAGTTGTTTGCAAAATTCTCCAAGTGTGAGTTTTGGCTGAACTCAGTGGCATTCCTCGGGCATATTGTTGCCGCCGATGGTATTCGAGTGGATAGTCAAAATATTGAGACCGTGAAGACTTGGCCAAGGCCCACGACTCCTACAGAGGCTCGTAGCTTTCTGGGCCTAGCAGGATATTACAGGAGATTTGTTGAAGGTTTTTCTTCTATTTCTGCATCACTCACAAAACTGACCCAGAAGTCAGCAAGGTTTCAACGGGCAGACGCTTGCGAGCGTAGCTTCCAAGAGTTGAAAGAAAGATTGACTTCCGCCCCCGTCTTGACACTTCCAGAGGGATTGGAAGGATATGTTGTTTATTGTGATGCTTCAGGTGTTGGGCTAGGTTGTGTATTGATGCAGCATGGTAAGGTGGTTATATATGCTTCAAGGCAGCTGCGGAAACATGAGCAGAATTACCCAACCCACGATCTAGAATTGGCCGTAGTGGTTCATGCTTTAAAGATATGGAGAAATTATTTATATGGTGTCCATGTGGATATTTATACCGATCATAAGAGCCTTCAGTATATCTTCAAGCAGAAAGAGTTGAATTTGCGACAACAACGATGGTTAGAATTGCTAAAAGATTATGATGTTAATATCTTGTATCACCCCAGAAAGGCAAATGTTGTAGCTGATGCTCTTAGCCGCAGATCTATGGGAAGTTTATGTGATGTACGACCAGAGAAGAGAGAAATTGCTCGTGAGCTCCAGCAGTTAGCTAGCCTAGGAGTTCGAGTAGTGGACTCGGGTAGCAGGGGAACTACAATTCAGAATTCAGCAGTCTCGTCGCTAGTAGCAGAAGTGAAAGAGCGACAATATGAGGATTCCATGCTAATGCATTACAGAGATACGCTCCCTCAGAAAGAGGAGTCATCATTTGAGATTTCAGGAGACGGAGTTCTTCGATGTGGAGGCAGATTATATGTTCCCGATGTGGCAGGTCTACGCCCCCAGATTTTGAGAGAAGCTCATTGTTCCCGTTATTCTATCCACCCCGGAGCGACGAAAATGTATCATGATCTTAAGTCTATATAATGGTGGAATGGAATGAATAAAGATATAGCGGAATTCGTAGCTCAATGTCCCAACTGTCAACAAGTGAAAATCGAGCACCAAAAGCCGGGTGGACTGTTGCAAGCTATAGAAATCCCAACTTGGAAGTGGGAAGTGATTAACATGGACTTCATTGCAGGCTTGCCCCATTCTCGACGTAAGTATGATTTCATATGGGTGATTGTGGATAGACTCACTAAGTCAGCTCATTTCCTACCGGTCAGAACGACCTACGTGGCAGAAGATTATGCAAAGCTTTATCTTGAAGATATAGTGAGACTCCATGGTGTTCCGGTATCTATTATTTCTGATAGAGGGACTCAGTTCACGGCAAAATTTTGGAGGTCTTTCCAAGAGGGTCTAGGGACCCAAGTGAGCCTTAGCACAGCATTTCATCCGCAGACCAACGGACAAGCTGAGCGCACCATTCAGACTCTTGAAGATATGTTACGGGAATGTATGATAGACTTTGGAGGTAATTCGGAAGATCATTTGCCACTCATTGAATTTGCTTACAATAATAGTTATCATTCTAGCATTCAAATGGCACCGTATGAGGCCTTATATGGGCGAAAGTGTAGATCCCCAATTGGGTGGTTTGAAACTGGAGAAGCTAAATTGATAGGGCCAGACTTGGTCCAGCAATCCATAGAGAAGGTTAAGCTCATACAAGATCGGTTATTAGCGGCTCAAAGTCGTCAAAAGTCCTATGCGGATAATCGTCGAAGGGACTTAGAGTTCCAAGTGAAGGATTGGATATTTCTGAAAGTGTCGCCAATGAAAGGCGTGATGAGATTTGGCAAAAAGGGGAAGCTTAGTCCCCGATACATTGGGCCATATGAGGTTGTGCGAAAAATTGGCAAAGTGGCCTATGAGATAGATTTACCTCAGGAGTTAGAGTCCGTTCATCCAGTGTTCCATGTCTCGATGCTTCGAAAATGAGTTAGAGATCCTACGAGGATCGTCCCAGTAAATGATGTTCAAGTGACAGAAAAGTTGACTTATGAAGAATACCCATTGCCATATTAGATAGGCAAGTACGGAGGCTTAGAAACAAAGAAGTGGCCTCAGTTAAGGTTTTATGGAGAAGCAGTAAACGAGACGAAATGACATGGGAAGCGGAAGAGAGTATGCGATCCAAATACCCACATTTATTTCAGCCCTTGGAAGAGATCCAAGATGAGTCGTCAAGATCACAAGGTATGTATGTTTTTTCTTTTATGCTTTTGGGTCGTGTGTGGCCAAAATCTATTGCTCTTATGTTGTGGCCCTGTGAGGCATTGTTATTGTGGGTTGTTGTGAAAGGATAGCAGCGCCATAATATAGGGGAAACTCTGGTGAATTTTTTATAGAATCCCCGAAGACTTTAACATTCGAGGACGAATGTTCTTAAGGGGTGGAGAATGTTACACCTCGGAAAAATCTTCCGTCAATGCATAAGTGAATGGACTAGTGATGAGTATGAGTATACGATGTGTTCATGAGTAAGCAATGACGCTCGACGAACTCTAGATAAGATTTCAAAGATGTTAGAGATGGGGGAAGAGGATTGCCAAGAGAAGGCAAAGTATTGGATAAGTATCGGAAAGGAAATACGAGTAACGAGTTAGCGAGGCTTTAAGAATGTCTTGGGGAAGAGTGATGACGTCCCTTAGATTGGTATTGAAGTGTTGAACAAGGGTTAAGAAGGTTCCATAAGGATTGGAGATCAAACGAGACGACGAAACGAACTTTGGAACCCCTGGGAGTTATACGGCCAAACGTACTGGCCGTATAATTTATATGGTCCGTATGTTTGGGACCGTATAACCAGCCCAGCAAGGCAAGATTTTCTGGACCAAATGTACGACCAAACATACGGCCCGTACAATTTATACGGACCGTATGTTGGTCCGTATATTTGGTCGGGACAGATTTTGGCTCAATAAATGAAAAGGCCAAGTTATATTTCATTTCATTTCCCTTGACACCCCTTCTCTCTAAAACATCTCTCTACATATATTCCACAATACTTCAAGGATATTTAGTGATCAACAACACAAACCAAGTGAACCAAGTGTAAGGAAACCCATTAAGACCATTCAAGTCAAGAAATCTCATTGAAGGAAAACTAGGGTTTTTGCTCAAGTGGGGTATTATCAACCAAGGCTTGTTCCTACAACATCTAAGGTAAGATTCATGACATTTATATGTTGTATAAGGTATTTGAGAGTTAAAATGCTTGGGCATTGGGTGAGTATAGGAAAATGGGTCATGAATGATGAATAGTGACGTTTTGATAAATAGTTTGAATTGAATCACGATTGTTGTTGTGTTGTGATATGAATGTGTTATAAATGATGTTAATATCATGAAAATGGTCATTTTACATGAATGAACGAAGTCGGGTAATATGACCATGAATATGAGTGAATTGGGAGCAAATTGAGAAATCTAGATAATGTGGTTAATGTAAATGATTAATGGCCATTGTTATGGTATTGTGAATGTATTGTTGACATTTGGGAGTTGAATTACGATATGGAGTAATGTTGTATAAATAAAGGAGATGCTGTCCGATTTTCTTTAGCTTTAGCCATGTGTGCTAGCTGTCGATTCTAACGATAGTATGACCTTTAATGAAGGTATAAACGCAAGCGTTGAAAGAGAACGTGCAAGTGATATATAGTCGAACGAAAAGGTATGTAAGGCTAACCCTTCCTTCATAAGGCATGGTTCTTTGGCCTAACGTCTAAATCTTCTATGAGTCTATGATTTCTTCAAATGATTGACCTTCCGAGCTAGTAAGCTCACGATGCTTGATGTGCTACGATAGTACTAAGTTCCTCGTATGACGAGTAGGCCTATAAGATAGATGTAATGATAATGACGATGACATTGATAATGATAGTAACGATGCTGAGGATAATATGATGCTAAAGATGCCCATGACCTATTATATGTATGTGTGCCTATGAAGGGCTATAATAAGACCCCGAGCTTATGATGCCGGGCAGAATATATGTATATGAATATGTAGAGAGTATGTATATGATTACATAACGCGCGCACACCTCTGCAGATGGTACGGATAACCCTGATGCCTTGGTAGGGCCAGGTATGTATGACCTTGAGCCTTGGTTGGCCAAGTATGTATGAAACACCGAACCTTCATGGTTGGGCACGCAATGTATATATATATATATATATATATATATATATATATATATATATGTATGTATGTATATGCTAAGTATATGACATCAATATGAGTACGAATATGTTATGAATATGAATATGAATGGGAACAAGAATATGAATGCGAAAATGAATGCGGAGGTAACTAAGTACGGACATGGGTGTATGTACACGGATACGCAATAGAAATGGAATGTCCTTGTGGAAAGCAAGTAAGTGCTATGAAGACGATATTACTATCTCCTATGCTATGCTATCTCATATGTTGACTACTATGCTTCTATATTGTTGTTGATCATGCTTTACATACTCAGTACATTCTTCGTACTGACGTGCTTTCGTTTGTGGACGCTGCGTCATGCCCGCAGGTGCACAGGGAGACAGGCTTGATCCATAGCTGCTTTCTCTAAGATTACATAGCAGAGCTCCATTTCATTCGGAGCCATAGCTTTTGGGTACTTATTCTTTTGTGTACATATTTATGGGCATAGCGGGGTCCTGTCTCGCTCATGTGATATGTTATACCCTTCTTAGAGGCTCGTAGACATGTGTATGTGGTTAGATGTGTTTGGCCTTGTCGGCCTATATTTTGTATATCATTTTGTTGGCCTCGTCGGCCCATGTACATTGATGTGGCATAGATGCCGATGATGATATAAGAAATGTTGCCGTCCAATGGGACTAGTATGATGGATGACTTGAATGCATGATTTGATTTATGGCTCACCTAGATGTTATGTGAAAGTATGTCAAAGGGGTGCCCGGGTGGGGTAGCACCGGGTGCTCGTCGCGGCCCCCTAGTCCGGTCGTGACAGATTCAAAAGAAATTCTTCGATTTCTTCCAAAATCAGATGATTAATCATCTGCTTCTCACGTTCCGTGAATAGCCGGGACATTGAGGAATATCCAGAAAGGCATTTCGGGAATCGGCCTGATTCTATCTCTTTTCGTTCCGTTTGAAGAAAGGAAGGATCCCAAAGAATTGATCTTTCTTTTCGTTGTTAAATCTCTCTTTGATTAATCAATGTGTGATATTCCGAATCCTCATTACTAATGGAATCCAAATGATCTCTGGATTGATCAGAAGATCCTTTCAGTTGGCTAGAATCCGTTACTTGAACGAAACTAGATCTTGTGGAATCATATTGAATATTTGACGATACATTCTGTACCTTGCTAAAAAACCGATCCTTGTTTACCAACCACACATTGTCTAACCAAATCCAATTCTCTCTCGATACGTTCCTCAAAAAATCCGATTCGGGCGGATTCTTCCCCCAACTAACGAAGAGATCTTGGCGGAATTGCCACATATGAAATTGAGCACAGTTTTGCAAAGAAATAGCCCACTTGTTTCTCGAGAAGAGATGGGAAACATGCTCAATATCATTTGATTGAATAGTTGACCCAGCCCCTTGTTGTTTGAAGAAACCCTCCACTTCAATTGGTATTTTTTCACGAAAAGCAGACATGAGATAAGAAATCCAGTGTTTCACTAAGATTTCGAATAGCGGTCCCGAATTCAAGTTGATTCTATTTCGACTCTTCCTCAGAGAAAGACGATCAAACAATTCCCAATCATGGTCCTTGCGGATCGGATCATCCATATAATATACAAAAAGAAACTCCAGATATTTGAGATCTTTCTCTTTGAATAAGATCTCAATTCCAGCGACGGTTTCATTAGATATCTTACAACTAGAATCCCTCTTTTTTCCGATCCAGTTCCTCCACCAACGCGAACCCCAGTTAGATTCAGGCATGCTACACTTTTTAGTTATTGGGAGAACCCAAGTACTCTCTTTCGGATTCAGGAAACAACTCTCAGAGATCTTTTTTCCTTTGGGAAGATACAGGAGAGAAACAATCAACCTATTGATATTGGAAGACCCAACGGATTCTTCCAATGTATCATTTCTGGGTCCAATGGAATTCATAGGTATAGGAAGAAGCCCTATCAAATAGAGATTTTTTCTTTCGACCATATTTCGATTGTTAATACGATATATAAGGACCGCTACTACAAAGAGTATTACACCCTTGATCGTGAAATATCGATTGCTTGTTGAACCCTGTGAATTGCGTGAAAGTAGGATACTCCAAATTCGGGGGTCAAAGAGTTTTAGAAAACGTTCTTGGTGGAAAAAAATGTGAATGAAGGATCCCACTGAATTGAATTGGGTCCATGAATCTAAGAAATGGTGAGAATTCTTGATCTCTCTCAATATCTCTCTCAATTCGAAAATCCAGGATTTGAATTGATGTCCTCTCATTGATTCCTCCTAAATTTCATTGATTTCTCCTAAAGATTTCATTTCAATTGGAATTTGGTTATTCACCATGTACGAGGATCCCCGCTA
>NC_083347.1:72562599-72566601 GCF_019175385.1 Lycium barbarum | reverse complement strand
ATGGGGGTGGTGAAGGGAGAGCCCCAATTGGTAGAAAAAAACCCACAACCCCTTGGGGTTATCCTGCACTTGGAAGAAGAAGTAGAAAAAGGAATAAATATAGTGATAATTTGATTCTTCGTCGCCGTAGTAAATAGGAGAGAAAATCGAATTTAATTCTTCGTTTTTACAAAAACTTTACAAAAAAAAAAAAAAATAGGAGTAAGCTTGTGACACGTTCACTAAAAAAAAATCCCTTTGTAGCCAATCATTTATTAAAAAAAATTGATAAGCTTAACACAAAAGCAGAAAAAGAAATAATAGTAACTTGGTCCCGGGCATCTACCATTATACCCACAATGATCGGTCATACTATTGCTATCCATAATGGAAAAGAGCATTTGCCTATTTATATAACAGATAGTATGGTAGGCCACAAATTGGGAGAATTTGCACCTACATTAAATTTTAGAGGACATGCAAAAAGCGATAATAGATCTCGTCGTTAATGTTAATATTAATAAAAAAATCTAGATGCTTATGATTCAGTAGTAGGAGGCAAACCTTATGCTAAAGAAGAAAAAAACAGAAGTATATGCTTTAGGTGAACATATATCTATGTCTGCTGACAAAGCACGAAGAGTAATTGATCAAATTCGCGGACGTTCCTATGAGGAAACACTTATGATACTAGAACTCATGCCCTATCGAGCATGTTATCCCATTTTGAAATTGGTTTATTCTGCAGCAGCAAATGCTAGTTATAATATGGGTTCCAGCGAAGCCAATTTAGTCATTAGTAAAGCCGAAGTCAATGGGGGTACTACTGTGAAGAAATTGAAACCTCGAGCTCGAGGACGTAGTTTTCCGATAAAAAGATCGACCTGTCATATAACTATTGTAATGAAAGATATATCTTTAGATGATGAATATGTCGAGATAGATTCGTTAAAAAAAACGAGATGGAAAAAAAAATCTACAGCTATGATGTATCGTGATATGTATAATAGTGGGGGATTATGGACAAAAAATAAATCCACTTGGTTTCAGACTGGGTACAACCCAAAGTCATCATTCCCTTTAGGTTTTCACAACCAAAAAATTATTCTGAAGGTTTACAAGAAGATCAAAAAATAAGAGATTGTATCAAGAATTATGTACAAAAGAATATGAGAACGTCCTCTGGCGTCGAGGGAATTGCACGTATAGAGATTCAAAAAAGAATCGATCTGATCCAGGTCATAATCTTTATGGGATTCCCAAAATTATTAATAGAAAGTCGACCGCGCGGAATCGAAGAATTACAAACGACCTTACAAAAAGAATTTAATTGTGTAAACCGAAAACTGAACATTGCTGTCACAAGAATTGCAAAACCTTACGGAAACCCTAATATTCTTGCAGAATTTATAGCTGGACAATTAAAGAATAGAGTTTCATTTCGAAAAGCAATGAAAAAGGCTATTGAATTAACAGAACAAGCAGATACAAAAGGAATTCAAATACAAATTGCGGGGCGTATCGACGGAAAAGAAATTGCACGTGTCGAATGGATCAGAGAAGGTAGGGTTCCCCTACAAACGATTCGAGCTAAAATTGATTATTGCTCTTATACAGTTCGAACTATCTATGGAGTATTGGGCATCAAAATTTGGATATTTCTAGACGAGGAATAATTTTACTACTTGTCTTTCCCTTCTATCCAATGATTGAACAAAAAAAGACCAATTCATTCTTTTTCTAATCAATCAAGGGGAACATTTCTAATTCTTAATTCTATAAGGTTGAATAAAAATTCGATTGACCATTTGATATAATTGCTATGCTTAGTGTGTGACTCGTTGGTTTTTTTAGGGTTAGGATTAACAAAGACCAGCCCACATAGTATGAACTAAAAACTATAGAACTAATAACCAACCCATCACTTCGCATTATCTGGATCTAAAGAACCAGTCAAGATATGATATATAGGTCATATCTTTGTAGCAACTGAAATCTTTTGCATAACAAAAAAAAATATGATTCTAAGTTGTAAAGCAAAATAGACAAAAAGGATGTGGATAAATGGAAGGATGAGAGAAAGAGAGAAAAAGAATACCAATGATATAAAATTCCAATATGTAAGGTCTATGAGTAATCTCATAAAAGGCAGTGTAATAAAGCATCAATACGCATTCATACCATAATAAAATGAATCTATTCATACCATAATAAAATGAATCTTCTTATAGAAATAGAACAAAAAATCAAGAGCTGCGAGCCAATAAAGACTGAGAAGATTGACTCAAGAACCAATTTTATTCTGAGCTCCATTGTAGAATTCGGACCTAACCATTAAGTAAGAAGTGATGGGAACCACGAAACTTGTGAATGCAAAAGATTCTATTGAAAAAGGAATCTTAATGATTCACTGGTCGGGATGGTGGAACGAACCAGAGATTAATTCATGTATTCTGAGATCTGAGAAGTCACGAGTTAACCCTACAAATGAAATAGGGATTGAAAGAGTAAATATTCGCCCGCGAAACCTTTTTTATTGCAAAATTGAGGACAATACAATAAAGAACAAAATAAGGATTTGGTATAATAATACAATTTTTTTGATATTTCTATTTAGAAAACGAAAAAGTTTAGTTATCTATTCAAACAAGATATACAAATTACTAATAGATTGAATGAAATCTCAAAGAATCCCACGTTCAAGGTATTACTCAGTAAATACATATATATCTTAACTTAAGATTGACTATTCTAGCTTAATTCAAATTAAAATTTTTGGAATCCTTTTATTCGCGAGGAGCTGGATGAGAAGAAACTCTCACATCCGGTTCTATAGTAGAGATGGAATTCAGAAACAACCATCAGCTATAACCCTAAAAGACCAAATTCCGTAAACAACATAAACGAAGAATGAAGGGAATATCTTATCGAGGTAATCATATTTCTTTCAGTAAATATGCTCTTCAGGCACTTGAACCTGCTTGGATTACATCTAGACAAATAGAAGCAGGCCGACGAGCAATGACACGAAATACACGTCGTGGTGGAAAAATATGGGTACGTATATTTCCAGACAAACCAGTTACACTAAGACCCGCAGAAACACGTATGGGTTCAGGAAAAGGATCCCCTGAATATTGGGTAGTTGTTGTTAAATCGGGTCGAATACTTTATGAAATGGGTTGAGTAACAGAAAATATAGCCAGAAGGGCTATTTCACTAGCAGCATCCAAAATGCCTATACGAACTCAATTCATTATTTCCTAATGTAATAGAAAAAAATCTAGAAAGGGCTCTTAGATATGAAACAAAACCGCATGTTTCTTTTCTTGGACAAAAATATTTCTTTCTTTTTTTTCTTCACCCTTTGCATTCAAAGACCGGATTAAAAAAATGATTCAACCTCAGACCCATTTAAATGTAGCGGATAACAGCGGGGCTCGAGAATTGATGTGTATTCGAATCATAGGAGCTAGCAATCGTCGGTATGCTCATATTGGTGACGTTATTGTTGCTGTGATCAAAGAAGCAGTACCAAATATGCCCCTAGAAAGATCAGAAATAGTTAGAGTTGTAATTGTGCGTACCTGTAAAGAACTCAAATGTGACAATGGGATGATAATACGACATGATGAAAATGCTGCAGTTGTTATTGATCAAGAAGGAAATCCAAAAGGAACTCGAATTTTTGGTGCAATCGCCCGGGAATTGAGAGAATTAAATTTTACTAAAATAGTTTCATTAGCTCCCGAGGTATTATAAAATGAAATTGTGATCTATTTCTAGTAGGGTATTTGAAAGAAATAGATTAATTAGTAGATTGTGTCTCACGCATATATCTTTAATAATTCATATCATATTCAAAAATAAATAAGTAAAAAACACGTTGACTATATCAAATTTGGAGACTCCAATAATTTTAGTTCATCATGGGTAGGGACACTATTGCTGAGATAATAACTTCTATATGAAATGCTAATATGGATCGAAAAAGGGTGGTTCGAATAGCATCTACTAATATTA